>NW_027305519.1:30000-32500 GCF_039555335.1 Amphiura filiformis | reverse complement strand
TTAGATACGTTGTAATAAAACATGATTTTAAACATTTGTATATTACTTTTCTCTGAGGGCTTGCAGCATAATTGATATTTTATTTTCCTTGGTATGGGTTTGTGGCTAGTAGTCAGGTGATGATGATATGATGATGATGACGACGACGACGACGACGACGATGATGATGATAATGATGATGATGACGACGACGACGATGATGATGATGATGATGATGATGATGATGATGATGATGATGATGATGATGATGAAATGATGATGAACAAATCAAAAATCAAAGATGATAATGATGACGATGACGATGATGATGATGATGATGATGATGATGATGATGATGATGATTAATACACAAACGAAAAAGAGGAACAAACATGCCTAGCATGTAATTCTATTTTTAACATGGAAAATTTGACCTCTTATCTACTCGCAAACTGAGATTATGCATATCTTATCTCTTCAATAAACATTGTAAAAGTCGATTTGGCCTCGGCACGGGCCCTTGCTGTAAATATGTCACATGTTGTTCGGATTATAAAGACACAGTTTGTTGACCCTATAATGTTTGTGCACTCATAAATTGACCTCTGAGTGTATTGGGTATAAATGCATGTCCTTCTATAACAACAGGTTAACTTTCTTGTTGAATGGAGGCCTCGAGGTCACTGAACTGTGTATTTGGAGATGATGTATTTTTGGGTCATAGCAAAAAAATAAAAAAAAAACATATACTGTGACTGATACCATAGAAACGTGCTCTTTGTTTAAACATTGCAAGTAACATGAGTGGCAAACATTAATGTTTCATATTGCTTAACCCCCCCCCAAAGCAATGTTGGAGCCAATACTAGACCAATTGTCCGTTCTTGTCTCAGTATCAAAACAACATTGACTGGTGGAGTGCGGGAGGGGGGTGAGAATTTCATACAAAATTAAATCCTCATCACTGCCATCATCGTCACCATCACGACTCTAATAATCATCTGACATCAGTTGTATTATCCATCATCATCATCATCATCATCATCATCATCATCATCATCATCATCATCATCATCATCATCGTCATCATTATCATCATCATCATCGTCGTCGTCGTCGTCATCATCATCATATCATCATCATTACCTGACTACTAGCCACAAACCCATACCAAGGAAAATAAAATATCAATTTTGCTGCAAGCCCTCAGAGAAAAGTAATATACAAATGTTTAAAATCATGTTTTATTACAACGTATCTAATAGTAATAGGAATTTGCACACAACCATGACAACTGCTAAATTCAGCTGAAATGAAGAAAATATAGACTATAAAAAAGTCTAAAATGAAAATAAATGTTGTTATTACAGTTTGCATATCTGAAGTCAGCTGATAATACATACTAAGCTAGCTGAATATTAAGCATGTTATCATACTTATCAAAAGGCTTATCACCAAGCCCTAGTATTTCATAATTATAGCAGAAGACATCATTGACCAAACACATTGTAAAATATTATTTCGATCAACAAAAATCTGAAATTTATTCTGTAGAAGTAAATACTAAGGAAAAATAAAATATCGGGATCAAAATAAAAAAGGTAGCATGTAGTATTCGAACCCGTTCGGTTAACTTTTCCGTTGAATTGGTACGCGCTCTACCAATTGAGGTATTTTAAATCTCAGAAAGAAAGAAAGAAAGAAAGAAAGAAAGATGGAAAGAAAGAAAGAAAGAAAGAAGTTGAGGTAAAAAAGCTTTTAAACATATCGTACAGAAGAGGATAGGAAAAGTAATATTATTAAAAGATAGCGCTACAGAAGATTCGAACTCATGGCTATCATTATAACCTTTAGTTCACAAGTCACAGCCTCTACCGCTGCAACACGAGAACCTCTCTGAAAATGTAATCGATTTATAATGTATATTAAGTTATTCAATGTACGTATGGTCCGTGGCGGCGTGATAGAAAACTCAACTGAAACGTATCAAACAGACATAATTTCATCGGTTTACTCCGAATATATTTGTTGGCAATGTATTTAGGGTTGTAAAAATAAAATTGGAATTTTGATTCATTAACGTCCCCACGGTCGACAAAATTTAAAGAAAGAAAATTACATTGATTTCTTTTTAAACTGATTGAGTCGACCGTTAGCGTTATACTTGGAAAAATGGAAATAAATGCCGGGAATTGAACCCACGCCCTTCCCTAAACTGTCAGTCTCCTTATCCACTGAGCTATTGAGGTGTTGTAATTTTACGTGCACCTTTGTACTATAGATTCATTATAAACGAATAAAAAGTGTTTAAAACTAATCCACTTGTTTTATGCAATAATAATTGGCTTATTGAATAGAGAACCACGGTATTCAGACCTGTTCTTCACAAATTAGATTCCAAAACTTGACATAAATAGAAAAATGCACGGTATGCAAGCCGAGTAAACAGTATAGAGACATAGTATTAAAATCTTTATTGTGTCTGCATACCGTAAAACTCGTACATTGATATGGTCTAAAT
>NW_027305519.1:0-17500 GCF_039555335.1 Amphiura filiformis | reverse complement strand
GGAAAATTTGACCTCTTATCTACTCGCAAACTGAGATTATGCATATCTTATCTCTTCAATAAACATTGTAAAAGTCGATTTGGCCTCGGCACGGGCCCTTGCTGTAAATATGTCACATGTTGTTCGGATTATAAAGACACAGTTTGTTGACCCTATAATGTTTGTGCACTCATAAATTGACCTCTGAGTGTATTGGGTATAAATGCATGTCCTTCTATAACAACAGGTTAACTTTCTTGTTGAATGGAGGCCTCGAGGTCACTGAACTGTGTATTTGGAGATGATGTATTTTTTGGGTCATAGCACACGTGTTAAGCAAAAACATATACTGTGACTGATACCATAGAAACGTGCTCTTTGTTTAAACATTGCAAGTAACATGAGTGGCAAACATTAATGTTTCATATTAGCTTGTAACCCCCCCAAAGCAATGTTGGAGCCAATACTAGACCAATTGTCCGTTCTTGTCTCAGTATCAAAACAACATTGACTGGTGGGTGCGGAGGGGGGGTGAGAATTTCATACAAAATTAAATCCTCATCACTGCCATCATCGTCACCATCACGACTCTAATAATCATCTGACATCAGTTGTATTATCCATCATCATCATCATCATCATCATCATCATCATCATCATCATCATCATCGTCATCGTCATCATTATCATCATCATCATCGTCGTCGTCGTCGTCATCATCATCATATCATCATCATTACCTGACTACTAGCCACAAACCCATACCAAGGAAAATAAAATATCAATTTTGCTGCAAGCCCTCAGAGAAAAGTAATATACAAATGTTTAAAATCATGTTTTATTACAACGTATCTAATAGTAATAGGAATTTGCACACAACCATGACAACTGCTAAATTCAGCTGAAATGAAGAAAATATAGACTATAAAAAAGTCTAAAATGAAAATAAATGTTGTTATTACAGTTTGCATATCTGAAGTCAGCTGATAATACATACTAAGCTAGCTGAATATTAAGCATGTTATCATACTTATCAAAAGGCTTATCACCAAGCCCTAGTATTTCATAATTATAGCAGAAGACATCATTGACCAAACACATTGTAAAATATTATTTCGATCAACAAAATCTGAAATTTATTCTGTAGAAGTAAATACTAAGGAAAAATAAAATATCGGGATCAAAATAAAAAAAAAGGTAGCATGTAGTATTCGAACCCGTTCGGTTAACTTTTCAGTTGAATTGGTACGCGCTCTACCAATTGAGGTATTTTAAAACTCAGAAAGAAAGAAAAGAAAGAAAGAAAGAAAGATGGAAAGAAAGAAAGAAAGAAAGAAGTTGAGGTAAAAAAGCTTTTAAACATATCGTACAGAAGAGGATAGGAAAAGTAATATTATTAAAAGATAGCGCTACAGAAGATTCGAACTCATGGCTATCATTATAACCTTTAGTTCACAAGTCACAGCCTCTACCGCTGCAACACGAGAACCTCTCTGAAAATGTAATCGATTTATAATGTATATTAAGTTATTCAATGTACGTATGGTCCGTGGCGGCGTGATAGAAAACTCAACTGAAACGTATCAAACAGACATAATTTCATCGGTTTACTCCGAATATATTTGTTGGCAATGTATTTAGGGTTGTAAAAATAAAATTGGAATTTTGATTCATTAACGTCCCCACGGTCGACAAAATTTAAAGAAAGAAAATTACATTGATTTCTTTTTAAACTGATTGAGTCGACCGTTAGCGTTATACTTGGAAAATGGAAAAAAATGCCGGGAATTGAACCCACGCCCTTCCCTAAACTGTCAGTCTCCTTATCCACTGAGCTATTGAGGTGTTGTAATTTTACGTGCACCTTTGTACTATAGATTCATTATAAACGAATAAAAAGTGTTTAAAACTAATCCACTTGTTTTATGCAATAATAATTGGCTTATTGAATAGAGAACCACGGTATTCAGACCTGTTCTTCACAAATTAGATTCCAAAACTTGACATAAATAGAAAAATGCACGGTATGCAAGCCGAGTAAACAGTATAGAGACATAGTATTAAAATCTTTATTGTGTCTGCATACCGTAAAACTCGTACATTGATATGGTCTAAATTATCCCAAACAAATCAAGTAACATTAAATAGCTCAATTGGTAGAGCGCGTACCAATTAAACGGGAAAAGTTGACCGCACCAGTTCGAATCCTACATGCTCCTTTTTTTTATCCCGATATTTTATTTTTCCTTAGTATTTACTTCTACAGAATAGATTTCAGATTTTTGTTGATCGAAATAATATTTTACAATGTGTTTGGTCAATGTTGTCTTCTGCTATAAATATGAAATACTAGGGCTTGGTGATAAGCCTTTAAGTATGAAAACATGCTTAATATTCAGCTAGCTTAGTATGTATTATCAGCTGACTTCAGATATGCAAGCTGTAATAACAACATTTATTTTCATTTTAGACTTTTTTATAGTCTATATTTTCTTCATTTCAGCTTAATTTAGCAGTTGTCATGGTTGTGTGCAAATTCCTATTACTATTAGATACGTTGTAATAAAACATGATTTTAAACATTTGTATATTACTTTTCTCTGAGGGCTTGCAGCATAATTGATATTTTATTTTCCTTGGTATGGGTTTGTGGCTAGTAGTCAGGTGATGATGATATGATGATGATGACGACGACGACGACGACGACGAAGATGATGATGAATGATGACGATGACGACGATGATGATGATGATGATGATGATGATGATGATGATGATGATGATGATGATGATGATGATGAACAAATCAAATCAAATCAAAGATGATAATGATGACGATGACGATGATGATGATGATGATGATGATGATGATGATGATTAATACACAAACGAAAAAGAGGAACAAACATGCCTAGCATGTAATTCTATTTTTAACATGGAAAATTTGACCTCTTATCTACTCGCAAACTGAGATTATGCATATCTTATCTCTTCAATAAACATTGTAAAAGTCGATTTGGCCTCGGCACGGGCCCTTGCTGTAAATATGTCACATGTTGTTCGGATTATAAAGACACAGTTTGTTGACCCTATAATGTTTGTGCACTCATAAATTGACCTCTGAGTGTATTGGGTATAAATGCATGTCCTTCTATAACAACAGGTTAACTTTCTTGTTGAATGGAGGCCTCGAGGTCACTGAACTGTGTATTTGGAGATGATGTATTTTTTGGGTCATAGCACACGTGTTAAGCAAAAACATATACTGTGACTGATACCATAGAAACGTGCTCTTTGTTTAAACATTGCAAGTAACATGAGTGGCAAACATTAATGTTTCATATTGCTTACAACCCCCCCAAAGCAATGTTGGAGCCAATACTAGACCAATTGTCCGTTCTTGTCTCAGTATCAAAACAACATTGACTGGTGGAGTGCGGGAGGGGGGTGAGAATTTCATACAAAATTAAATCCTCATCACTGCCATCATCGTCACCATCACGACTCTAATAATCATCTGACATCAGTTGTATTATCCATCATCATCATCATCATCATCATCATCATCATCATCATCATCATCATCATCGTCATCGTCATCATTATCATCATCATCATCGTCGTCGTCGTCGTCATCATCATCATATCATCATCATTACCTGACTACTAGCCACAAACCCATACCAAGGAAAATAAAATATCAATTTTGCTGCAAGCCCTCAGAGAAAAGTAATATACAAATGTTTAAAATCATGTTTTATTACAACGTATCTAATAGTAATAGGAATTTGCACACAACCATGACAACTGCTAAATTCAGCTGAAATGAAGAAAATATAGACTATAAAAAAGTCTAAAATGAAAATAAATGTTGTTATTACAGTTTGCATATCTGAAGTCAGCTGATAATACATACTAAGCTAGCTGAATATTAAGCATGTTATCATACTTATCAAAAGGCTTATCACCAAGCCCTAGTATTTCATAATTATAGCAGAAGACATCATTGACCAAACACATTGTAAAATATTAAAAAAAAAAAAAAAAATCTGAAATTTATTCTGTAGAAGTAAATACTAAGGAAAAATAAAATATCGGGATCAAAATAAAAAAGGTAGCATGTAGTATTCGAACCCGTTCGGTTAACTTTTCCGTTGAATTGGTACGCGCTCTACCAATTGAGGTATTTTAAATCTCAGAAAGAAAGAAAGAAAGAAAGAAAGAAAGATGGAAAGAAAGAAAGAAAGAAAGAAGTTGAGGTAAAAAGCTTTTAAACATATCGTACAGAAGAGGATAGGAAAAGTAATATTATTAAAAGATAGCGCTACAGAAGATTCGAACTCATGGCTATCATTATAACCTTTAGTTCACAAGTCACAGCCTCTACCGCTGCAACACGAGAACCTCTCTGAAAATGTAATCGATTTATAATGTATATTAAGTTATTCAATGTACGTATGGTCCGTGGCGGCGTGATAGAAAACTCAACTGAAACGTATCAAACAGACATAATTTCATCGGTTTACTCCGAATATATTTGTTGGCAATGTATTTAGGGTTGTAAAAATAAAATTGGAATTTTGATTCATTAACGTCCCCACGGTCGACAAAATTTAAAGAAAGAAAATTACATTGATTTCTTTTTAAACTGATTGAGTCGACCGTTAGCGTTATACTTGGAAAAATGGAAAAAATGCCGGGAATTGAACCCACGCCCTTCCCTAAACTGTCAGTCTCCTTATCCACTGAGCTATTGAGGTGTTGTAATTTTACGTGCACCTTTGTACTATAGATTCATTATAAACGAATAAAAGTGTTTAAAACTAATCCACTTGTTTTATGCAATAATAATTGGCTTATTGAATAGAGAACCACGGTATTCAGACCTGTTCTTCACAAATTAGATTCCAAAACTTGACATAAATAGAAAAATGCACGGTATGCAAGCCGAGATAAAGGTGCGATGATGGTTATTTAGCGCGTTAGCGCTGCTCACTCGCAAAATTGCAAATTGCGCGGTATTTGCAATTTGCTGCTTTTTCCACGTTAATAGCGCTAATATCGCCGATAGCGTGATAATAGCAAACCTCTGCTATTTCGTGCTAATTGTGGTGAACCAATTGCGCGCTATTACCAAAAGTGCTAAAACTGTTCTCGGCAAGGTAAGTGATATTAGCGCTAATATCGTTAATAGCGGCCATTAGCGTAATGCGTGCTATTAGCGCTATTAGCGCGAGTCGTGCTATTTTCATCACTAACGCTATTAGCACTCATTAGCATATCACTTGCAAAAGTTCTTAGTCTAGGAACAGTGTGCTATTAGCGCTATTAGCGCTAATAGCACTAATTTGCGTGAGATGCGCTATTAGCGCTAATAGCGTAAGGCGTGCTATTAGCGCTATTAGCGCAAATACCGACAGGTATGCTAATAACGATATTACAACTTATTGTATTATGTGCCAAATTGTTCATTTTCTGCGAATGGTAGACGCTATTAGCGCTAATAGCGCTAATAGCACTCATTAGCGCGAGGTTCGCTATTAGCGCTAATAGCGTAAAGTGTGCTACTAGCGCTATTAACGATAATAGCGTAGTGTGTGCTAATAGCGATATTAGCGCTCATTAGTGTATCGTTTCCAAATTTTAAAATTGATCATTTTCTACGGATGGTAGGTGCTATTAGCGCTATTAGCGCTAATAGCGCTAATAGCACTCATTAGCGTCAGATGTGCTATTAGCGCTAATAGCGTAAGGCGTGCTATTAGCGCTATTAGCGCTAATACCGACAGGTATGCTAATAACGATATTATAAATCATTGTATTATATGCCAAATTGTTCATTTTCTGCAAATGGTAGGCGCTATTAGCGCTAATAGCACTAATAGCACTCATTAGCGCGAGGTGCGCTTTTAGCGCTAATAGCGTAAGGTGCGCTACTAGCGCTATTAGCGCTAATAGCACGCTTTCCCTAGACTTAGAATTTCTTTAGATTTAGCAAAATTTATGAATGTGCTATTGATTAGTGCTATTAGCGCTATTAGCGCTAATAGCGCTAATAGCACTCATTAGCGTGAGATGTGCTATTAGCGCTAATAGCGTAAGGCGTGCTATTAGCGCTATTAGCGCTAATACCGACAGGTATGCTAATAACGATATTATAAATCATTGTATTATGTGCCAAATTGTTCATTTTCTGCAAATGGTAGGCGCTATTAGCGCTAATAGCACTAATAGCACTCATTAGCACGAGGTGCGCTTTTAGCGCTAATAGCGTAAGGTGTGCTACTAGCGCTATTAGCGCTAATAGCGTAGTGTGTGCTAATACCGATATTAGCGCTCATTAGTGTATCGTTTGCAAATTTTAAAATTGACCATTTTCTACGGATGGTAGGTGCTATTAGCGCTATTAGCGCTAATAGCACTCATTAGCGTGAGATGTGCTATTAGCGCTAATAGCATAAGGCGTGCTATTAGCGCTATTAGCGCTAATACCGACAGGTATGCTAATAACGATTTTACAACTCATTGTATTATGTGCCAAATTGTTAATTTTCTGCAAATGGTAGACGCTATTAGCGCTAATAGCACTAATAGCACTCATTAGCAAAAAACATCAAGGCCGCAGGGCCGACAGGCCCGAGACCGGTAACTCCCATACGACAACTAAACACTCCAAGTGAGTTCCAATATAAAAGGGCCTCGCAGGGCAAGAAAGCTAGTGTAACCGCTGTCCCCACCATCAACAAAATATCAAGGCCGCACGGCCGGCAGGCCTGAGGCCTGAGACTCACATACGACAACTAAACACTCCAAGTGAGTTCCAATATAAAAGGGCCCCGCAGGGCAAGAAACTTAGTGTGACCGCTGTCCCCACCATCAGCAAAAACATCAAGGCCGCAGGGCCGGCAGGCCCGAGGCCGTTGACTCCCATACGACAACTAAACACTCCAAATGAGTTCCAATATAAAAGGGCCCCGCAGGGCAACAAAGCTAGTGTGACCGCTGTCCCCACCATCAACAAAAAACATCAAGGCCGCAGGGCCGACAGGGCCGAGGCCGGAGACTCACATACGACAACTAAACACTCCAAGTGAGTTCAAATATAAAAGGGCCCCGCAGGGCAAGAAACTTAGTATGACCGCTGTCCCCACCATCAGCAACAAACATCAAGGCCGCAGGGCCGGCAGGCCCGATGCCGGTGACTCCCATACGACAACTAAACACGCCGAGTGAGTTCCAATGCAAAAGCGCCCCGCAGGGCAACAAAGCTAGTGTGACCGCTGTCCCCACAATCAACAAAAACATCAAGGCCGCAGGACCAGCAGGCCCAAGGCCAGAGACTCCCATACGACAACTAAACACTCCAAGTGAGTTCAAATATAAAAGGGCCCCGCAGGGCAAGAAACTTAGTATGACCGCTGTCCCCGCCATCAGCAACAAACATCAAGGCCGCAGGGCCGGCAGGCCCGATGCCGGTGACTCCCATACGACAACTAAACACTCCAAGTGAGTTCCAATGTAAAAGGGCCCCGCAGGGCAACAAAGCTAGTGTTACCGCTGTCCCCACCATCAACAAAAAACATCAAGGCCGCAGGACCGGCAGGCCCGAGGCCAGAGACTCCCATACGACAACTAAACACTCCAAGTGAGTTCAAATATAAAAGGGCCCCGCAGGGCAACAAAGCTAGTGTGACCGCTGTCCCCACCATCAGCAACAAACATCAAGGCCGCAGGGCCGGCAGGCCCGATGCCGGTGACTCCCATACGACAACTAAACACTCCAAGTGAGTTCCAATGTAAAAGGGCCCCGCAGGGCAACAAAGCTGAGTTGTAAAATCGTTATTAGCATACCTGTCGGTATTAGTGCTAATAGCGCTAATAGCACTCATTAGCGTGAGATGTGCTATTAGCGCTAATAGCATAAGGCGTGCTATTAGCGCTATTAGCGCTAATACCGACAGGTATGCTAATAACGATTTTACAACTCATTGTATTATGTGCCAAATTGTTAATTTTCTGCAAATGGTAGACGCTATTAGCGCTAATAGCACTAATAGCACTCTTTAGCAAAAAAACATCAAGGCCGCAGGGCCGACAGGCCCGAGACCGGTGACTCCCATACGACAACTAAACACTCCAAGTGAGTTCCAATATAAAAGGGCCCCGCAGGGCAAGAAAGCTAGTGTAACCGCTGTCCCCACCATCAACAAAAATATCAAGGCCGCACGGCCGGCAGGCCTGAGGCCTGAGACTCACATACGACAACTAAACACTCCAAGTGAGTTCCAATATAAAAGGGCCCCGCAGGGCAAGAAACTTAGTGTGACCGCTGTCCCCACCATCAGCAAAAACCATCAAGGCCGCATAGGCCTGAGGCCGCTCACATACGACAACTAAACACTCCAAATGAGTTCCAATATAAAAGGGCCCCGCAGGGCAACAAAGCTAGTGTGACCGCTGTCCCCACCATCAACAAAAAACATCAAGGCCGCAGGGCCGACAGGGCCGAGGCCGGAGACTCCCATACGACAACTAAACACTCCAAGTGAGTTCCAATAAAAAAGGGCCCCGCAGGGCAAGAAACTTAGTATGACCGTTGTCCCCACCATCAGCAACAAACATCAAGGCCGCAGGGCCGGCAGGCCCGATGCCGGTGACTCCCATACGACAACTAAACACTCCAAGTGAGTTCCAATGTAAAAGGGCCCCGCAGGGCAACAAAGCTAGTGTGACCGCTGTCCCCACCATCAACAAAAAGCATCAAGGCCGCAGGACCAGCAGGCCCAAGGCCAGAGACTCCCATACGACAACTAAACACTCCAAGTGAGTTCAAATATAAAAGGGCCCCGCAGGGCAAGAAACTTAGTATGACCGCTGTCCCCGCCACCAGCAACAAACATCAAGGTCGCAGGGCCGGCATGCCCGAGGCCGGCGACTCCCTTACGACAAATAAACACTCCAAGTGAGTTCCAATATAAAAGGGGCCCCGCAGGGCAACAAAGCTGAGTTGTAAAATCGTTATTAGCATACCTGTCGGTATTAGCGCTAATAGCGCTAATAGCACGCCTTATAGCGCTAATAGCACTCATTAGCGTGAGATGTGCTATTAGCGCTAATAGCATAAGGCGTGCTATTAGCGCTATTAGCGCTAATACCGACAGGTATGCTAATAACGATTTTACAACTCATTGTATTATGTGCCAAATTGTTAATTTTCTGCAAATGGTAGACGCTATTAGCGCTAATAGCACTAATAGCACTCATTAGCAAAAAACATCAAGGCCGCAGGGCCGACAGGCCCGAGGCCGGTGACTCCCATACGACAACTAAACACTCCAAGTGAGTTCCAATATAAAATGGCCCCGCAGGGCAAGAAAGCTAGTGTAACCTCTGTCCCCACCATCAACAAAAATATCAAGGCCGCACGGCCGGCAGGCCTGAGGCCTGAGACTCACATACGACAACTAAACACTCCAAGTGAGTTCCAATATAAAAGGGCCCCGCAAGGCAAGAAACTTAGTGTGACCGCTGTCCCCACCATCAGCAAAAACATCAAGGCCGCAGGGCCGGCAGGCCTGAGGCCGTTGACTCCATACGACAACTAAACACTCCAAATGAGTTCCAATATAAAAGGGCCCCGCAGGGCAACAAAGCTAGTGTGACCGCTGTCCCCACCATCAACAAAAACATCAAGGCCGCAGGGCCGACAGGCCCGAGGCCGGAGACTCCCATACGACAACTAAACACTCTAAGTGAGTTCAAATATAAAAGGGCCCCGCAGGGCAAAAAACTTAGTATGACCGCTGTCCCCGTCATCAGCAACAAACATCAAGGCCGCAGGGCCGGCAGGCCCGATGCCGGTGACTCCCATACGACAAGTAAACACTCCAAGTGAGTTCCAATGTAAAAGGGCCCTGCAGGGCAACAAAGCTAGTGTGACCGCTGTCCCCACCATCAACAAAAAAACATCAAGGCCGCAGGACCAGCAGGCCCAAGGCCAGATACTCCCATACGACAACTAAACACTCCAAGTGAGTTCAAATATAAAAAGGGCCCCTGCAGGGCAAGAAACTTTGTATGACCGCTGTCCCCGCCATCAGCAACAAACATCAAGGCCGCAGGGCCGGCATGCCCAAGCCGGTGACTCCCATACGACAACTAAACACTCCAAGTGAGTTCCAATATAAAAGGGCCCCGCAGGGCAACAAAGCTAGTGTGACCGCTGTCCCCACCATCAACAACAAACATCAAGGCCGCTGTCCCGCCACCCCGCTCTTCCGATCTCCCATACGACAACTAAACACTCCATGTGAGTTCCAATATAAAAGGGCCCCGCAGGGCAAGAAAGCTAGTGAGACCTCTGTCCCCACCATCAACAAAAAAACATCAAGGCCGCAGGGCCGGCAGGCCCGAGGCCGGAAGCTCCCATACGACAACTAAACACTCCAAGTGAGTTCAAATATAAAAGGGCCCCGCAGGGCAAAAAACTTAGTGTGACCGCTGTCCCCACCATCATCAACAAACATCAAGGCCGCCGCCGAGATCTACACGCGGCCGCTACCCCATACGACAACTAAATACTCCAAGTGAGTTCCAATATAAAAGGGCCCCGCAGGGCAACAAAGCTAGTGTGACCGCTGTCCCCACCATCAACAAAAAACATCAAGGCCGCAGGGCCGGCAGGCCCGAGGCCAGAGACTCCCATACGACAACTAAACACTCCAAGTGAGTTCAAATATAAAAGGGCCCCGCAGGGCAAGAAACTTAGTATGACCGCTGTCCCCGCCATCAGCAACAAACATCAAGGCCGCAGGGCCGGTAGGACTGAGGCCACCGACACCCATACGATAACTAAACACTCCAAGTGAGTTCAAATATAAAAAGGGCCCCGCAGGGCAACAAAGCTAGTGTGACCGCTGTCCCCACCATCAACAACAAACATCAAGGCCGCAGGGCCGGCAGGCCCGAGGCCGGTGACTCCCATACGACAACGAAACACTCCAAGTGAGTTCCAATATAAAAGGGCCCAGCAGGGCAAGAAAGCTAGTGAGACCTCTGTCCCCACCATCAACAAAAACCATCAAGGCCGCAGGGCCGGCAGGCCCGAGGCCGGTGACTCCCATACGACAACTAAACACTCCAAGTGAGTTCAAATATAAAAGGGCCCCGCAGGGCAAAAAAACTTAGTGTGACCGCTGTCCCCACCATCAGCAACAAACATCAAGGCCGCAGGGCCGGCAGGCGCGAGGCCGGTGACTCCATACGACAACTAAACACTCCAAGTGAGTTCCAATATAAAAGGGCCCCAGCAGGCCAAGAAAGCTAGTGAGACCTCTGTCCCCACCATCAACAAAAAACATCAAGGCCGCAGGGCCGGCAAGCCCGAGGCCGGAGACTCCCATACGACAACTAAACACTCCAAGTGAGTTCAAATATAAAAGGGCCCGTAGGGCAAAAAACTTAGTGTGACCGCTGTCCCCACCATCATCAACAAACATCAAGGCCGCAGGGCCGGCAGGCCCGAGGCCGGTGACTCCCATACGACAACTAAACACTCCAAGTGAGTTCCAATATAAAAGGGCCCCGCAGGGCAAGAAAGCTAGTGTGACCGCTGTCCCCACCATCAACAACAAACATCAAGGCCGCAGGGCCGGCAGGCCCGAGGCCGGTGACTCCCATACGACAACCAAACACTCCAAGTGAGTTCAAATATAAAAGGGCCCCGCAGGGCAAAAAAACTTAGTGTGGCCGCTGTCCCCACCATCAGCAACAAACATCAAGGCCGCAGGGCCGGCAGGCGCGAGGCCGGTGACTCCCATACGAGAACTAAACACTCCAAGTGAGTTCCAATATAAAAGGGCCCCGCAGGAGAAAGAAAGCTAGTGAGACCTCTGTCCCCACCATCAACAAAAAAAACATCAAGGCCGCAGGGCCGGCAGGCCGAGGCCGGAGACTCCCATACGACAACTAAACACTCCAAGTGAGTTCAAATATAAAAGGGCCCCGCAGGGCAAAAACTTAGTGTGACCGCTGTCCCCACCATCATCAACAAACATCAAGGCTGCAGGGCCGGCAGGCCCGAGGCCGGTGACTCCCATACGACAGCTAAACACTCCAAGTGAGTTCCAATACAAAAGGGCCCCGCAGGGCAAGAAAGCTAGTGTTACCGCTGTCCCCACCATCAACAAAAATATCAAGGGCCGCAGGGCCGGCAGGCCTGAGGCCGGAGACTCCCATACGACAACTTAACACTCCAAGTGAGTTCCAATATAAAGGGGCCACGCAGGGCAACAAGGCTTGTGTGACCACTCTGTCCCCACCATCAACAAAAAACATTAGGGCCGCAGGGCCGGCAGGCCTGAGGCCGGAGACTCCCATACGACAACTAAACACTCCCAAGTGAGTTCCAATATAAATGGGCCCCGCAGGGCAACAAAGCTAGTGAGACCTCTGTCCCCACCATCAACAAAAAACATCAAGGCCGCAGGGCTGGCAGGCCAGAGGCCGGAGACTCCCATACGACAACTAAACACTCCAAGTGAGTTCCGATATAAACGGGCCCCGCCGGGCCAGCGATCTTGCGAGCGCGCCGTCCCGACGAGCAGCAAAAAACATCAAGGCCGCAGGGCCGGCAGGCCTGAGGCATGAGACGCCGATCACCGAGATCTACACACTCCAAGTGAGTTCCAATATAAAAGGGCCCCGCAAGGCAACAAAGCTAGTGTGACCGCTGTCCCCACCATCAACAAAATATCAAGGCCGCAGGGCCGGCAGGCCCGAGGCCAGAGACTCCCATACGACAACTAAACACTCCAAGTGAGTTCAAATATAAAAGGGCCCCGCAGGGCAAGAAACTTAGTATGACCGCTGTCCCCGCCATCAGCAACAAACATCAAGGCCGCAGGGCCGGCAGGCCCGAGGCCGGTGACTCCCATACGACAACTAAACACTCCAAGTGAGTTCAAATATAAAAGGGCCCCGCAGGGCAAGAAACTTAGTATGACCGCTGTCCCCACCATCAGCAAAAACCATCAAGGCCGCATATGACGTGCTATTAATTGCTATTAGCGCTAATAGCACGCTTTCCCTAGACTTAGGATCTTTTTTCTTTAGCACAATTGCATATGACGTGCTATTATTTGCTATTAGCTCTAATAGCACGCTTTCCCTAGACTTAAAATTTTTTTAGATTTCGCACAATTGCATATGACGTGCTAATAATTGCTATTAGCACTAATAGCTGTATTAGCGCTAATAGCACGCTTTCCCAGACTTAGCACAATTCCCAGCACAATTGCATATGACGTGCTATTATTTGCTATTAGCGCTAATAGCGCTATTAGCACACTGTCCCTTGACTAAGAATCTTTTTACATTTAGCACAATTGAATATGACGTGCTATTATTTGCTATTAGCGCTAATAGCACGCTTTTCCTAGACTTAGAGTCTTTTTAGATTAGCACAATTGCATATGACGTGCTATTATTTGCTATTAGCGCTAATAGCACGCTTTCCCTAGACTTACAAACTTTTTAGATTTAGCACAACCGTGCATATTACGTGCTATTAATTGCTATTAGCGCTAATAGCGCTATTAGCGCTAATAGCACGCTTTCCCTTGTCTTAGAATTTTTTTACATTTTGCCCAATTGCATATGACGTGCTATTATTTGCTATTAGCGCTAATACCGCTATTAGCGCTAATAGCACGCTTTCCCTAGAGTTATAATATTTTACATTTAGCACAATTGCATATGACGTGATATTAATTGCTATTACCGCTAATAGCACGCTTTCCCTAGACTTAGAATCTTTTTACATTTAGCACAATTGCATATGACGTGCTATTAGCGCTAATAGCGCTATTAGCACCAATAGCACGCTTTCCCTAGACTTAGAATCTTTTTAGATTTAGCAGAATTGCATATGACGTGCTATTATTTGCTATTAGCGCTAATAGCGCTATTAGCGCTAATAGCACGCTTTCCCTAGACTTAGAATAGTTTTACATTTAGCACAATTGCATATGACGTGTTATTAATTGCTATTAGCGCTAATAGCGCTAATAGCACGCTTTCCCTAGACTTAGAATCTTTTTACATTTAGCACAATTGCACATGACGTGCTATTATTTGCTATTATCACTAATAGCGCTATTAGCGCTAATAGCACGCTTTCCCTAGACTTAGAATCTTTTTAGATTTAGCACAATTGCATATGACGTGCTATTAATTGCTATTAGCGCTAATAGCGCTATTAGCGCTAATAGCACGCTTTCCCTAGACTTAGAATCTTTTTACATTTAGCACAATTGCACATGACGTGCTATTATTTGCTATTAGCGCTAATAGCGCTATTAGCGCTAATAGCACGCTTTCCCTAGACTTACAAACTTTTTAGATTTAGCACAATTGCATATGACGTGCTATTATTTGCTATTAGCGCTAATAGCGCTATTAGCGCTAATAGCACGCTTTCCTAGACTTAGAATCTTTTTAGATTTAGCACAATTGCATATGACGTGCTATTATTTGCTATTAGCGCTAATAGCGCTATTAGCGCTAATAGCACGCTTTCCCTAGACTTAGAATCTTTTTAGATTTAGCACAATTGCATATGACGTGCTATTATTTGCTATTAGCGCTAATAGCGCGCTATTAGCGCCAATAGCACGCTTTCCCCAGACTTAGAATCTTTTAGATTTAGCACAATTGCATATGACGTGCTATTATTTGCTATTAGCGCTAATAGCGCTATTAGCGCTAATAGCACGCTTTCCCAGACTTGGAATCTTTTTACATTTAGCACAATTGCATATGACGTGCTATTAATTGCTATTAGCGCTAATAGCGCTATTAGCGCCAATAGCACGCTTTCCCTAGACTTACAAACTTTTTAGATTTAGCACAATTGCATATTACGTGCTATTAATTGCTAATAGCGCTATTAGCGCTAATAGCACGCTTTCCCTAGACTTAGAATCTTTTTAGATTTAGCACAATTGCATATGACGTGCTATTATTTGCTATTAGCGCTAATAGCGCTAGTAGCACTAATAGCACGCTTTCCCTAGACTTAAAATCTTTTTTAGATTTAGCACAATTGCATATGACGTGCTATTATTTGCTATTAGCGCTAATAGCGCTATTAGCGCTAATAGCACGCTTTCCTAGACTTAGAATCTTTTTAGATTTAGCACAATTGCATATGACGTGCTATTATTTGCTATTAGCGCTAATAGCGCTATTAGCGCCACAGCACGCTTTCCTAGACCTAGAATCTTTTAGATTTAGCACAATTGCATATGACGTGCTATTATTTGCTATTAGCGCTAATAGCGCTATTAGCGCCAATAGCACGCTTTCCCTAGACTTAGAATCTTTTAGATTTAGCACAATTGCATATGACGTGCTATTATTTGCTATTAGCGCTAATAGCGCTATTAGCGCTAATAGCACGCTTTCCCTAGACTTACAAACTTTTTAGATTTAGCACAATTACATATGACGTGCTATTACTTGCTATTAGCGTTATTGACATATTTGCAAATGAGGCTCTAATAACTGCTAAAACGCTAAAAGTGGTATGGTAATAGCAGTTTTAACGGATTTTTTCATTAGCGTTGCTATTAGCACTATAATGCATAGAGATAGCATACTAATTAAATGCTAATAGCATTGTTAGCATAATAGCGCTAATTCTGCTATAAGCCATCATCGCACCTTCCTCCAAGCCGAGTAAACAGTATAGAGACATAGTATTAAAATCTTTATTGTGTCTGCATACCGTAAAACTCGTACATTGATATGGTCTAAATTATCCCAAACAAATCAAGTAACATTAAATAGCTCAATTGGTAGAGCGCGTACCAATTAAACGGGAAAAGTTGACCGCACCAGTTCGAATCCTACATGCTCCTTTTTTTATCCCGATATTTTATTTTTCCTTAGTATTTACTTCTACAGAATAGATTTCAGATTTTTGTTGATCGAAATAATATTTTACAATGTGTTTGGTCAATGTTGTCTTCTGCTATAAATATGAAATACTAGGGCTTGGTGATAAGCCTTTAAGTATGAAACATGCTTAATATTCAGCTAGCTTAGTATGTATTATCAGCTGACTTCAGATATGCAAGCTGTAATAACAACATGTTATTTTCGTTTTAGACTTTTTTATAGTCTATATTTTCTTCATTTCAGCTTAATTTAGCAGTTGTCATGGTTGTGTGCAAATTCCTATTACTATTAGATACGTTGTAATAAAACATGATTTTAAACATTTGTATATTACTTTTCTCTGAGGGCTTGCAGCATAATTGATATTTTATTTTCCTTGGTATGGGTTTGTGGCTAGTAGTCAGGTGATGATGATATGATGATGATGACGACGACGACGACGACGACGATGATGATGATAATGATGACGATGACGACGATGATGATGATGATGATGATGATGATGATGATGATGATGATGATGATGATGATGATGAACAAATCAAATCAAATCAAAGATGATAATGATGACGATGACGATGATGATGATGATGATGATGATGATGATGATGATTAATACACAAACGAAAAGAGGAACAAACATGCCTAGCATGTAATTCTATTTTTAACATGGAAAATTTGACCTCTTATCTACTCGCAAACTGAGATTATGCATATCTTATCTCTTCAATAAACATTGTAAAGTCGATTTGGCCTCGGCACGGCCCTTGCTGTAAATATGTCACATGTTGTTCGGATTATAAAGACACAGTTTGTTGACCCTATAATGTTTGTGCACTCATAAATTGACCTCTGAGTGTATTGGGTATAAATGCATGTCCTTCTATAACAACAGGTTAACTTTCTTGTTGAATGGAGGCCTCGAGGTCACTGAACTGTGTATTTGGAGATGATGTATTTTTGGGTCATAGCACACGTGTTAAGCAAAAACATATACTGTGACTGATACCATAGAAACGTGCTCTTTGTTTAAACATTGCAAGTAACATGAGTGGCAAACATTAATGTTTCATATTAGTTAGAATTCTCTAAAGCAATGTTGGAGCCAATACTAGACCAATTGTCCGTTCTTGTCTCAGTATCAAACAACATTGACTGGTGGGTGCGGGAGGGGGGTGAGAATTAATACAAAATTAAATCCCTCATCACTGCCATCATCGTCACCATCACGACTCTAATAATCATCTGACATCAGTTGTATTATCCATCATCATCATCATCATCATCATCATCATCATCATCATCATCATCATCATCGTCATCGTCATCATTATCATCATCATCATCGTCGTCGTCGTCGTCATCATCATCATATCATCATCATTACCTGACTACTAGCCACAAACCCATACCAAGGAAAATAAAATATCAATTTTGCTGCAAGCCCTCAGAGAAAAGTAATATACAAATGTTTAAAATCATGTTTTTATTACAACGTATCTAATAGTAATAGAATTTTGCACACAAACCATGACAACTGCTAAATTCAGCTGAAATGAAGA